>NC_056739.1:752019613-752042113 GCF_019279795.1 Protopterus annectens | reverse complement strand
AACTGTGTGCTTACGACAGCTGTTCAGAGTCATGCACAGTGTAATCATACATAGTCTCTTAAACACCAACTTTTTATTTACATTTTGCTGCATTTTAAATGTTTCCCACATCTCTCATACCTACTAAATTCCTCACATATAAAGTCAAATAGCATCTCATGGCTACAAACCTGAAAAAAAACAGCATACCACTGCAGCTAATTAAATGGTAAAATCTGTAAGGTGCAATTACACAAGCCAGTGATGTTATTACTACAGAGACATTGTAGTTCATGTATGAACTTAGCATGTCATGGTTACATGTTCTGTTACCTAATCTAATAAGCAAATGTTCCATCTACCTATGGAGGCCTTCTGTCTATAAATGTCTATAGTCTGAACAATATACTTTGTAATCTGTCTGTGGGTTATCAAATCAAAAAGAACCATAAAACCGAAAATCAAAGGTTAGGATATAAATTAGCAGCAGCTGTGGTTGTGACATCCATAGCTCAGTTGTTTGATAGTGGTAACAGGGTGGTAAGTGTCTGTGACAGCTTTAGCTGATATGTGAGGTGCTGTTTTCTGTCTGTTTATGGGAGGGGTGCTTTATGAATGATAAAGGATTGCATTATGAACAATTGATTTAGAAAAGACTCAAGATACAAGTATGCTCTTCAAAAAAAGCTATGCTGCAGATAGGAGAAGTCTCTAGTACATTACACCTTAGAATACATGATATATATTATTGGAATAGAATAGTAGGTACCTTGGGACACAGATCCCAGCTGCATATGTCTCAGCGGGTAACCTGGGACACAGATCCCAGCTGTATGTTTCAGTGGGTACTCTGGGACATAGATCCAGCTGTATATGTCTTAGCAGTTATCCTGGGACACAGATCCCAGCTGTATATGCCTCAACAGGTACCCTGGGACACAGATCCCAGCTTTATATGTCTTAGTGGGTACTCTGGGACACAGATCCCAGCTGTATATGCCTCAATGGGTACCCTGGGACACAGATCCCAGCTGTATATGTGTCAGTGTGTAACCTGGGACACAGATCTTAGTGATATATGTCTCAGCAGGTACTCTGGGACACAGAGCCAAGCTGTATATTTCTCAGCAGTTATCCTGGGACACAGATTCCAGCTATATGTGCTTCAGCAGGTACCCATCTAGCTACAGGTCAATGTGTACCATTATTGTAATGGCTTTACTGTCTGTAACTTCTGGCACATGGCATATCATATCAGGTCTGGGAGTGCAGCATTGATAAAAACAGAGATATGGTAGTGAAGAAAACGTAACCAAGGCACAGCGCCAGTACTTCTTAAATTAAATGAAAAGAAAGCAGAATGCTGCAGTAATTTCCCTTAAAATGTAAGGCACACATGATTTACAAATTGTTCCTAGGGCTGTACCTGTAGGCATCTCTAAAGGGCTTTTTGAATGCCTGTATTAGCAAACTAGAGGGGATTCCTACAAGACCCCTTTAGTAAGAACTTTGCAATCAAAAGTTTCAGGTAAAAATAAATGTATAACATGAGACAAAGTATTTGAGGTTAAAGATGTGCACATATTTTTCAATATGACCTATTTCAGTAGGACCTTTACCCCACCTAATACCAACTGAGTCTTTTAGAAAAAATGACTGACTGACAGAAAGTCAGTAGTCCTCCCACCTCCAGATTTCATTTTGTTTTTGTTGTGGTGTGTGTGTGTGTGTGTGTGTGTGTGTGTGTGTGTGTGTGTGTGTGTGTGTGTGTGTGTATGTGTGTGTTCTGCACACATCTTCACACAGGTCATCAAGTTAAATATAATGCTCAGGGTTCATCTGCGACCTTCTTCACTATTCTAAGTAAAACTGATGGTAGTCATACTAGGTTACTAAAATGATAAGCAAATTCAAGAATGTTCTTTTGTAACCATGAAGGTTTACAGCTTTAGCTACTGTTTTCAGACTGCAAGAATATAATGGCATGTTAAAAGACAGCCATGATCACATCTGAGTAACTTAATTAACTGTACTGTACTTAAAAATATTTATTAGTAGTACTAAACAAGAGGAACTGTAATAGGCTAACACTTATCCTCTTCTTCTATGCCCATTGTGATTCCCCACCATTGGCAACAGTAATCAAGGAGCCTCAATCCTCACCACTAGCACCAGTGGTGGACGTACATTGGGAGAATGGCAAGTTACATACACAGTATGACCATATGCAGCTCTCTGCATTAAGTGCAATTTCCCTTAAGAGTACACAGAGACCACAGTCAGTCTGGGGCTGGTTTCTCCCTCTTTCTCCAGATCCCCAATAAGACTCCCCACTGGCACAGCTAGAGAGTTGAAATCTCAGCTAAGTGACCAAGCCAAGATGTTCAGCACCCCCTCTGTACAACCAGTGTTTTGTGTCCCTGCCCAAGTAGCTGACACACACACACACTCTTTGAGGTTTGATTTATACACACACACACACACACACACACACACACACACACACACACCTGAGAAAGTCTGGCACAGGTTTACTAGCTACGCCTCCTTCTGCCCAGACTATAAGGTAGTTTCTCCTGCCACCAGTCACTCCTTATCAGCTATTTTAAGGGCCTTAACAAAGGGTGTCCAATCTTACAGTGTAATGTTACTGTTAATACACATGGTAGTTTGACAAAGAGCAAGGTTATTAGGAGTGGCCTACACAATCTCACCAAATAAATATGCAAGTACTCTCAGAACTTAAATATCTTTAGTCAGATCAGTCACAATGAAATGTTTAAATGTATTTAATAATAATAAAATAACAAGAAAATACTCAGTATATAATAGTAACATCAGACTTCAAAATCACAGGAATATTTAAAACAACATTGCAGGACAGTCTCAAATAAATAAAGAAAAACATCTAAATTAAGCTTTACTATATTTCTGACTGTATCTAAGAAGCACTATACCCTAATAACTTAATTAGAGCAGCGAGGCAGATATGGTGAGTGGATCTTGATATTGTCGGGTCAAAGGCAGAATACAGAATGCTATCCCTGTCTCAGAGAGTTCTTAAATTAATATCCCAAATATTACTGCTGGGATAACTTGCAGAATTACATCATTTCTTGCCAGGTGAAACCCCCCATTGATACAGCTGGTAGCATTTAGCATCTACCTGTGAAAATACATAGACATGCCCCGGGATTCATGAAGCTCGGCGCAAGGCTGGCATTAGGCTTGCACCAACCGTGCGGCGTGCAGATGACGCAGTAGCACCATATGCATATTAATGAATGCCGCCACATCCACATACATAGGAAATGAGCGCGAGTGCATGGGGCATGTCGAAGCGCCGCACGGAGGTGTGGAAATGTCGGCTGTTGACATGCAACCTAAAATGCTGAATATTACAGTCTGCCTGCAATAGTAATCACACCTGTCAGTGTCCGTGGATACTGAAACGTATGCAAAGCATGCAAGACAGTTCTTGCGAACACAAAATTAAGAAGCAAACACAAATGCATGTTAGCGAATATCGAGTCTCCATCCCTCGAACAAATGACATTTAAAACTGTGTGCCAGTATTCTAATGCAGTGTTGATAGTTATACCAAGTGGAAGTGAAACGCATCGTGTTAGCGTGCCGCCAATAGCTAAGTCTAGCCCAATGGTCAGGGTTACCACCTGTCCCACATTGTGAGGGACAGTACACATCTGGGCAGTTGTGTCCATACCAAAACCATTATAAATGTAAAATATCCTGTGACCATATGACATAATTATGTCCCTCATCGTATGTAATAGTCAGATACAATAGTTATTTCCGTATATAACATACCACGTTACAAGAAATAGAATAAGCAAGTAAACGAAACAGAAGGAGCATATAAACTGCTACAACAATAAGCTAACATGTAGGCATAAAACAAAAGTACTATCTGTTGTACTGACCATGGGTATGTGTTGTCCTGTAGAATCTGATTTGTGTCTGGAATATATCCCATCCTGGCCATATGAAAAGGTGGCAACCCTACCAATGGTCAGAGCATTCGGCCAAAATCTGCCCATTTGCAGTCCAAGCCGTTGTTGTCAGGATGTGTCAAAGATGAATGGGTATTACCCGGGTCTACCTATCATGTCATGAAAGATAAGTATTTGCATGTACCTATGTGCATGATGTACAGCATGTGGAAGGTGAAAAAATGCTAGGCTAGTCCTCACAACCATACAGGTACCAGAGATATGTAGTGTATGCAATGTGTTCCCTTGACCGTGCCATGGGCCATCAACCAAAGAAGGGATGGATGGAGTGTGTGGAATATGGGTGTGGGGGGGATGGGTAATGTAATAATCTGCAAAGACGAGACTGTGTTGGATGCACAATAGGTGAACTGGAGGTGTATGAGAGAGCAGTGGGTGAATCAGAAAGAAACACAAAGAACAAACATACACATCCGCAGTACAACCTGACAGGCCATACTGTAGAACACAATCACACAAACATATGAATATTAAAATGTGAGATACACATGTACAGAAACATTACCGGCACATACCCACATAATGGTCTGGACGGAACTGAGCCATCCAACTGCAACACACCTGGATGCGTAATTGAATACCAATCATCCCCTCTACAGCAAACAACCCGCCCCCATTCCTGAACGTCCACCAAATCCAGCCATACTTGGCCTACTAGCTTGGCGCAGCCATATCTGCACATAGTGACCACTACTCATATCTAGTAGGCAGTGTCACCCTAGGCAGTGTCAGGATTGCAAACTATGTATCCCTTGCATGTAAAACCCTATCACATTTTCGTAAGTCCAAAAAAATCGAAGGTCGTTTGCTTGTTCAATTTTTGGATATCCCTCATGGGATAAGTATCCTGTGTAAACATCAGACTTGGTATCACGACACGATGTCCAGTCCTGTAGACATCTGGACACATGCTGTATGTGCAGTAGTGGTTCACGAGACTGCTCAGCCTCCTGCCAGTCATGCAGAACCTACTAACTGGGATCAAACACCTGCCCATGATGCACATCTCCCCACATGAATCATCAAGAAAATATACTGTACACATTCATATAGTGGCACTTGGATATAGGGTGATTAAGGCGCTGGCATAAGCAGGGTACCTCCTGTCCCACTTTGTGAGGGACAGTCCCTGTATGGGTAGGTGTGTCCTGACCAAGAATGATACAATGGGAAATGTCCTGTGATTGTAGGAAGTAACTTATGTACCATATTTCATGTAACAGTTGCCTAAAACAGTTATTTCTGGATGTAAAATACGTAAATCGTACAAGAAACAGAATAAGCAACTAAAGTGCTTCAGGAATAAGCTCTCATCTAGGAAAATAATTAACGTTCTAAACCCTGTACTGACCGTGGGTATGTGTTGGCCTAAACAATCTGGTGTGTCCAAAATATATCCCATCTTGGACATATGAAAATGTGGCAACTCTACCAATGGTCAGAGCATTCACACAAAAACTGGCCAGCCTCTTAATCACTCATAAAACCAGTGACCTTTGGAGGAAGGTGTTGAATGACACTTGAATGAATAATGACAATAATTAAGAGTAATAGACGCTTTTAACTTCAGAAAATAAGTATTAATACATATGCTCTGAATCTGTCAACATGTTTCAAGTTAATCGTATTAATATTGTAGAAGTGTCCGTGATTGTCCCTGATTTGTCCTTGCCTTGTCCCTGTCACTGTTGAAATTAGGCCCTGAGTGTTTGAGAGGTCCGTACACATATGTACACCAACCAACTGTCACATTTGTTGACAGTACTATTGAATACCTATAGTGAAGTCATAAGTGATGGCCAGGGGATGCGCGGTGTACATTCAACTGTATGGGAAATGTAAATAGGTATGTAGGTGTATGTACAGACAGATATATATCTATATATACATATATCTATATCTATCTATCTATATATATATATATATATATATATATATATAAATGAATGAATGAATGAACATGGTCACAATAAAGCATTTGTAACAAATGTGAAGGGAAACACCAGTGGAACCACCCCCCACCCTATATTATGTAGTGCCAACAGAATAATCTGGTCAGAGGTGTCAAAACCCCTGCGTCTGTAAACACAGGTAGAATGTTAAAATTGGGACCAACTCTGTCCATGTGCTAAGTCTGACATTTGAACGGGTACAGGGCAGTTCCAGGCTCTAGTCGGACAAGCCTAAACCTGCATCACCACATGGACACCCTGACAATCAAACACATGTATGTGCCAGGACTATAAGCTTTGGAGTTCTGAATATCCTTGGAGTGAGTAAACATGCAGCATGGGTCCAGAGCAGTAGGGAATAGGGAATGTCGCATATGTAGTACTGCGGATTTCCCAGCAGGAGAATGGATGCCTGCTGTGTAAGTGAAGCGGTGAGGTGTATGTTAGGGTAGCTATGAACCATGGGTATACATATAAATGAAGCAGAATGCCAATAGCATAGCGGTTAGAGCATCATCTGCCTAATGTAAAGGCATTTCTGGTTCAAGTAAGACTATAGCACCTATCATTTTCCTGTGTAATGAATGCCTCTGTGCTGTAAAGCCAACATTTAAACATGTAAAGGTGAACATGTGTTTCGTATGGGGCCATTAACCGGATTCCTTCAATCAAAGTGGTACTGTCATAATGAATAAGGCACACGTAAGCACAAAGAAGTGGCAGTAAACATATGTAACTCACAGTAAGCATATGTGAGTGTGCCTGCGCAGGTGTAAGCAGCTCCCAGCATAGCAAATGTATGTTGTTATGTACAGATGTAACTTATATACATATGTATGTATATATATATATATATATATATATATATATATATATATTTATATATATATATATATATATAGATATATAAATATATATATATATATATATATATATATATATATATATATATATATATATATATATATATATATACACCCACATGCAGACACATATGTGTGTGTGTGTATAGATATATATCCACAGACATAAAATAAAGATATATATATATATATATATATATATATATATATATACTGTAAGAATGAACACCGAAAGAATAAAGCTTACACAAGGGATGTGAAAGGAATCTAGAGCAACTAAGGTATTATATAGTGCTTGCAGTGTATGTCAGATAAAGCTGCCCAAGAGTGAGTAGAGCACCGCTATTCACACCAGAGGCAGGGTTATACCAGTGGCCATAATATCGTTGAACTGCTACGTCTACATTACACATATACAGAATGTAGTTCATGTTGTGACCACCTACACTTGTAACCCACAAATGGCCGTAATCCATAACACCAGGAAAGGCACGTATGTGCAAATATAAATGGAGGGAGACCCTGTGAATACATGAGGTGGTACAAAATGTGTGTAGGGCCCCTAACACTCTGGAGAGGGCAATGTGTAAAGGTGTGTCATGGCTGCGATATCAGGTGGATAATGGCTGTTACGCGTGGAAACTCAACACGGGTGGGATGGAGAAACTATGGCTATGCGATTATGGATACAGGAGTGCCAGGGTTGGTTGCGCTGGTTCCAATGAAGTGGCCTGTGTAGGTCAGCTAGTATGTAATAGGTATATATGCATACGCACATGCAGACTTCAATATGTTGAAGTACATTCTCTGTAACACATGCACTCCATTTATTGACATAAATAATATGAATGTGCACAGAAACAAATACAGTAGCAGGAATAATAGGATGTGCAGATGAGGAACAGGTCAAATGACACTGTATCACATCACAATTATCATTGGTACTCCATACATGAACAAATTGCGACATCTGTCCACTGTATAACATGCTAAATACCGATTACAAGTTAACCGGAGTGAAGTGTTGGTGTCATAATGACTAAGGCAATATTATGCTGTGGAAGCAGAGATGAAACCCAATACGCATGTGTAAGTGCGTATGTCCGGGAAATATATTGGTCAACGGACACACAGATGTGTGTATATATATATATATATATATATATATATATATATATATATATATATATGTCATTGTAGATATACACATGTACATAACTAGGTTACGTTACAGCAATTACGGATAACATATGTTCAGACCTGGCATATGTTACTGGGAGGTCCAATAAACAAACGTTTACCTCCCACACCGCCCAACTAGGCTGGTCAGACATAAAGGTAAATACACCGCTGCTTTCCAGAGCACCGGCAGGAAAGTACCAGTGGGAGAGATCTGCAAGGTCTACACTTTAAACATGGATAACGGGGTCCCTTGTGGGACACCAAAAATTCACTTCTGACAAAACGTACGACATGTGTCCTGAGATGGGGAGAGTGGGCAGTGTGTAGGGGTGTGTTCATACCCCAGCTGCACTCACAGTAAGTATGTGTCATGAGTGCTGTAGAGGGGTGTCAGGTAGGTGAATCATGGGTATGCAATAATGGGCCTAAGTGTGCAGGTGTTGGTTGGCAGAGATGTATTAGGCCCGCCCAGTGGAAGTAATTAATATTCCTATGTGGGCACTGCAGACGCTCATACATCCCAACCTGAAGAGCATATCTACTGGATAGTCCGTAAACCATTAGGGGAACACATAGGGAATATATCAGTGCCCTGTACCCGATTATCATGGACTTCTGTGATTACGAATCAGAATCTAACACAGTCCTAACTAAACCCTTCCAGAACTAGTGATATTAGGTGGACAGGTGGCGGAATACACGTAATGACTAATGACAACATGTATGAGTCATAAACAGCATGTACCTCGACAAATGTGAATGAATACATATGCCCTGTAACTGTCAGTGTGTCAGGTTAATAGAACCAATCATCTAAATGTGCCCCTGAGGGTGTTATGCAGTGTCCCTGATAGAGTGTTCATTCTCCCCCATTCGTATGTGACGTCTGCTAGTGACGGAAAGCGCATATTCCACCGACCACCTTAGGTAGATGATAGCATAATAGTTTGGGGTTACCACCTGTTCGCCTTTGTGAGGGACACTCCACTCTGGGCAGTTGTGTCCTGCAAAATGAATGTTATGGCACATGGCCTGTGATTTCGGGAAAAGAGTCCATATATTGTCTGTAGTGGTTGCATAAAATGATTTTGTTGTATCTGAAACACCTAGATGTTATAGGAAACAGTATTAGCAACTATAATGCTACAAGAATAACCTTAACTTATGCAAACTGATGAAGTAGTCAATTTTCTACTGGCTGCGGGTATGTGTTGCCTTGCCAAATCTGACATCTCTACATATAGGTCCTATAGGGCTGCCACCTTTCCAAATGGCCAAAGTGGGACCTGCTCCATAGAAATGTCAGAAGTACCAGGTCAGAACATACCTACAGCCGTGCATATTACAGAAATATGCATATTAGCACAAATCAAAGCTTAGCCTAGCAGCAGTCAAGTTGCTTATGCTACTTCACATAACATATCGAAGTGTCATTTATACAATAACCATTACATGCAACTATTAGAGAAATGTAGAATATAATATTGTCCTGTAATCAGGACATTTGCTATGCCTAGATTATTCTCGCATGACACATATGCCTAATGAGGGACTGTCCCATGCAAAGTGGGAAAGGTGTTAATCCTAAAGTCTCACTTCGGCCAATTTAAAAGGTGGAAAACCTACAATAGGTATGCGGTAGCATGACCCGGCAGAAAGATGTTCATTCTACAACCCGTGTCTACCACCAGGATCAAACAACTTCTCTTCAAACTCAAACCATGCTCAAATGCCCCTGACAACATCCCATCACTCTTTCTCAAGCTCGCAGCAGATGGCATTGCCATACCTATCAGCATTCTCATAAACAGATCCATCCAAGAATCTTATGTCCCCAAACTTTGGCGAGCAGCCCACATTCTGCCCCTCCATAAAGGAGGCAAAAATAATACCGTCTCTAACTTCCAACCAATAGCTATTCTTTCTCCAATTTCAAAAATACTTGAAAAATGTATCCACCAGCAACTCATGCCCCACCTCCTCAATAACCATCTCCTCACTCCTACCCAACATGGGTTCCGACCTGGCCACAGTACCATAACTGCTCTTCATTCCTTCCTAGAAATTGTCAACCAAGCACGTGACTCTGGAAATATTGTCTCCACTGTTCTTCTTGACCTTTCTAAGGCCTTCGACACAATATCCCACTCTCTCCTTCTCAACCACCTCTCTAACCTCAATCTCTCCCACAACTCTCTTTCTTGGTTCAGAAGCTATCTCTCTGATAGATCCCAAGCTGTGAAATGGAATACTGGTACCACAAAATTCCTACCTACCCCCACCGGTGTCCCGCAGGGTTCTATACTCGGGCCTCTACTCTTTAACATTTTTATCAATGATCTTCACTCTTCAATTCCTCATGCTCAAATAGTACAATATGCAGATGACTCCACTGTGATCTGCTCTGCCCCTAGCCTCCCCGAGCTCCAAGCCAAAACTCAATTGGCCTTTACAACCACAGACAATTGGATGCTTCAAAATCATCTTTCCCTTAATGCCAACAAATCTCACATCATTCTCTTCTCTCCCTCAAAAGCAATGACTCTAGACAAGTCTTCCTTCATAATCTCCAGCCACTCCCACTCCTCAATAGAAGTTGTTAGTTGTGCCAAACTACTCGGAGTTACCATTGATGAACACCTGAATTTTAATAATCATATTCAAATAAACATAAAAAAAACTCATCAAAAACTCGGTATGCTCTATAAAAATGCTAACTTTCTTACTCCATCGTCGAAACAAACTCTCGCCACAACCTACCTTCTCCCTTCTCTACTGTATGGTGCCCCTATTCTATCTAATCTCACCACTTCTATCTCCTCAAAACTTGAAAGTTGCTATTATAAAATTGCCAAATTTGCTACTAACTCCCCCCATTCTACACACCATTGCATCTGCCTCCGTAGGCTCCAATGGCTAGAACTCCCTAATCAACTCGATTTCCTGCAACTTACTACTGCACACAAACTAATTTTTAACCCTACTGCTTGCCCTGCATTATCCAATAGCTTGACCATATATACTCCTCCAAGGCCCCTAAGATCTAGCCACCAAAATCTTATATCTGTGTACAGACCCAAACGACCCCCCCGGCCAACTCCTACATTCTTACACTACAGCAAAAAAATGGAACTCACTTCCTTCCCTCCTAAGAGTTACTACAAGCTATGAACAGTTCAAATCCCTTCTCCATTCCCACCTTTCCCAAAATTGGAAATGTAATTGTATACTCCCTACCTAGATCTTATTTCATCCTAGTTCCTTTCTCCCCTACCACTGGTTCCCCTTCCTCAGACTCAGTCCTTAGCTCCCCTCCCTCTTCCTCTTATTTCTTCCCCCCTCCCTGACTAAACCCTTTACTTCCTTTAAGTGCTCTCTTCCTTCTGCCCACCTGTATGCTTAGTCTCACATTTGAATCTTTTTGCATTTTTCTTAAGGTGTTCTTCTGGTCTCTATCATAAAAGGATCACTACTCTATCTGTTTTTCTGCTTTCTTCCTCCTGACCTCTCTTCTCCTTTAAACTTTTTGCTTCTCCTTCGTTTCTCCTTTGCATTCCTGCTCTTGCATTCAAACTCATTCTATATTTTCCTTCTTCTTTACTACTTCACTTAACATTACAGTTGCATAAAACAAGATTTTCTTATGTATACTGCCTAATGTACCTCATTTTTGAAGAATTGTTAAAATATTGTGCTATTAGAACTCAGAGTGTTTTTGTGTATAATGCATTAGTTTACAGTCCTTCTGCTGTGTTTTTGTGTACAATGTATTATCATCAATGTATGCTTGTATTTTTGTGTGCAATGTATTACTTTATTGTATTATCATGGAACTTTTCTCCCCGGGCCTCCACTGAAAACGGGCTTTCGAGCCCAGTGGACTTCCCCGGTTATCAAACTGGAAATAAAATAAATAAATAATAATAAAATGTGTTTCCCAAAACACATTTACTTGTCTGCATTGCAGAGTATTGGTTCCCATGTATCAGCCAGATGGGAGCAAATTGTATGAGGAACACGCATATAATATGATTATGTCACTGGACAGGCCGCCGATTCCGTACAGTCGAATGCCATGCCGTCGCATAATGGTCAGCCATACCCGATACTGTAATCATGTAGTCCGATGTAATAGGCATCACAAGGGATCACGCCCACCCAGCATGAGTGGCAAATGCAAGCACCAATCTCGGTGCACGTGCAAGTGAGGGAGCGAGCGGGTGTAAGTGTGTTTGTCTACCAGTATGTGAGTATTGTACTGTTAAAGAAATGTGGAGTCTAAACAAGTATAAGGAGCTGTAACCAGAGGTCAGCAGTGCTTAACACCATGCAAGCCTATGCACAACCGCTCCCAACTGCTGCAATGTGCCTTACCCACTCCGTATCCAAAGGCCTTGTTCTGGCCGCTAACAAAGAACCATCCTTAGCAAATGTTGGTAGCAACACCCTGCGCACACAGCTGATCTGAATTACCAATACACCATGGCATATATACAGACATTAGACAGTACCACACACATACCATACAGCACAGTCATCCAACAGTATAGCAATGTACTGGCAGATATGTCCTGACCACTGGTGTTTGCAGACTTGGCCGTCTTGTGTTTAAGTGTGTGACCATGCCCAGTATGACCATTATGCATGTTGTCGACTGACATTACCGCCATACCTTCATGTGTTTGAGCATTCCCAGTATGGTCAACTGGATCGCATGTGTTACATGTCCAGGTAGTCAGTACTGTGGTGCCAACCTCTGTGTTGTACACTGACAGGTGGCATGCTGTGCCTGCAGGGTATCCATCGGTCATGTGGCATTGACTGTTGCTACATTTCTCTACAGCATGGGGGGACATCCAACTGTATCCACATTCCTACACAGCACCGGGGATGGCGCACATGACTTTTACATGTGTACATTGGAAGGGGGGCGCAGCTGACAGTTATACACTTTTGCTACCACTGTACTGGTATGCCAGGTACTCCATTTCAGTGTGTGGATCTACCTAATGTGCTGGCTAGAGGCATACCAGTGTACTTCAGATTCTAGCTTTAATTACCAGCATATTGGTTTCAGATGTCCTAGCCTTCACAACCTACATCCAACTGCCTGGCCTGCTGTAGTCTGTTTGTGTGTGTCTGTGGGGGGGGGGTCATCCACTGGGCATATCCAGAGGCCATTGTATAGCATTTGTCTGTATTGGTCTACACCTGTCCAACTGTTTGAGACTTGTGTGGGCTGTATGGACACGCATGATGTTCAGCCCATAACCTGCAGTGGGTTAGGACACCCTGTGTACTACTGGCTACAATTGTGACCCCGGTATTTGCTACGGATGTCATGGTGCCACTATGGACGTGTACTGTCCGCTGCCCTAACATTTGGCCACCAAATTCCTTTGCATGCTCACATCCATACCATAGCTACAGGTAAAAACACATTCTAATACAACTGCCAACTGGTAGGTTGATTGACTTACGTTGAGGGTTTGCCAGACCTGAGGATGGTGCTGGAGGGCTGCCTATGTTAGATGCACACAGTGCACTTCCTATACATGGCTGAGCACAGGCAGTGAACAATCCAAAAAGAGAGACCAGCACTCAATGGCAGCAGGATAAAATTACATTTATTAAGGTTGTCAAAACAACCTACTTTTAATGCACAAACCGGTTTCGGCTGTTAAAGCCTTTTTCAATGTGACTTAACAAAAAGATTAAATTTCAAAAAACCATAATGCATCCTGGTTCTTGTTTTATACCCACACCTTAAAGTGGTATTATCCATTTTCATTTCTCTATCCATAGTACTTATACATTCTGTTATACTGTTGGAATATGAATGGAAATCATTTCATGAACATAATTAAACATATAAATCTGCCACATTAACATGCTTATTATTACTTACTAACTTGTAAATATATTATAATTATATTATCAAGCTTGTGTTATTGGCATATGTTTATTATCCATTTTTTATATATAAGATTTTTTATATATAAGAGGCCCACATTCATTACACAAGTATTGTGAAAATATTATAACCACTCAGAATATAATTCTTGTAAAACTTATTTCAACACTAACCCCAAAAGAATGTTATTTATATAATAAGGGGCAAGTACCCAATAATATGCATGTAATTATTTTCAAAAAGCACATTATTGTGTATCTTAATTATTGAATATTGAGGGTTATAATGTGACTCCTAAGTAAATTGTGGACCAAAATCATATGAAGTTTCTGTTACCTGTCGAAAAATATACACATAAATATATCACTATATATATGTATATGTATATCTCTTTCCTTGTCCCATTATTGGTATTAAATATAGACCTGTTATTATTATATGGTCTATGTGTATCAAAAGTTATGATATTCGACTGCCTGATGATATTATTATAATCTTAGCATTCCTTTTGGGCACCTAAAAACTATCACTCATGTACTTGATATTCGTTTAGTCCTGGTTTGAAAAAAGCCCCAAGGGTGGTAATCCACCTTTGTTCCATGTTGTTAAGTTTGGTGTGCCATCCCATCTTGAAATTTCTGTGTGATTGTATTTTGTCTATTATAATAAACTTGAATGAAGCTCCTGTGTGTTGTTGAGTGTGTTTATATAAAGCGTTGGTTATTCTCCTATTTCTAATTGAACTAAGATGTTCGCTTATTCTGATTCTAATAGGCCTGGAGGTCTGCCCTACATAGAAAGCTGAACAAGAACATTGTGCCAAATATATCACCCAATCTGAACTGCAGTTGCCAAAAGTTGTTATATTGAATATCTTAGGTGTGTTTTTACTAGTAAATTCCTTAGTTTTCCAAATGTATTGGCATAAACTGCAGTGTCCACAGGAGTAACAACCAACTAAAGCATCCCCAAACAATGTGGTTTGATGTTTAATTCCTGGTGTATATCTTTTATAATGTGTTAAATTAGACTGAATTGTGCGTCCTCTACGATAGGAAAAAAAGCAGGTATCAGGAAGAATATCCAAAAGAAATGGGTTTGCCTGTAATATATTTCAATGTTTATTGACTATTTGTCTGAACCAAATTGTATTATTACCATACGTAGTGACTAATCTGATCGGTTGCCTATCCTGCTTGGAACCTTCTGTAGATCTATTATATTGAAGAAGGTCTTTGTCTTTGCACACAGTGCAGGTTGGAGAAGTTGTTTGACCACAACTGAGCTACAAAATATAAGTATCTTTTTTGATTATTTTTACAGATTACTGTTTTTATAATTTAATATATATAAAGCACTTTGTCTATTCAGAATCTTCAGAAATCTTTATCTGTTTAAAAAACTTTCAGAATCTGTAGGGCTTGCTGTCTTAGGCTATTGTATAAACTGAAACATTTACTCTGTGTAATTATCTCTTGGCTAGTGGGGGCTGGTTCTTTTGTGTTCTTGTAAAAAAAAAAAAAAAAAAAAAAAAAAGTTGTTGTTCTGGTCTTTGTCTTTGCACACAGTGCAGGTTGGAGAAGTTGTTTGACCGCAACTGAGCTACAAAATATAAGTATCTTTTTTGATTATTTTTACAGATTACTGTTTTTATAATTTAATATATATAAAGCACTTTGTCTATTCAGAATCTTCAGAAATCTTTATCTGTTTAAAAAACTTTCAGAATCTGTAGGGCTTGCTGTCTTAGGCTATTGTATAAACTGAAACATTTACTCTGTGTAATTATCTCTTGGCTAGTGGGGGCTGGTTCTTTTGTGTTCTTGTAAAAAAAAAAAAAAAAAAAAGTTGTTGTTCTGGTCTTTGTCTTTGCACACAGTGCAGGTTGGAGAAGTTGTTTGACCGCAACTGAGCTACAAAATATAAGTATCTTTTGATTTTTTTACAGATTACTGTTTTTATAATTTAATATATATAAAGCACTTTGTCTATTCAGAATCTTCAGAAATCTTTATCTGTTTAAAAAACTTTCAGAATCTGTACTGAAACATTTACTCTGTGTAATTATCTCTTGGCTAGTGGGGGCTGGTTCTTTTGTGTTCTTGGTGGCTTTGCAGTTTCCCGCCCCTACTGTGACACACCTCCCAGTCTAGTGTCATTAGCTCATTCTTCTTAATACAGAGAGAACATTTGATAAGGCCTTCTGTTCCTCCTTTTTCCCTTTTCAAAAAGTAAAACAAAACTTTTTTTTTTCTTTTTCGCCTGAACCTTCTTGTGTTCTGACTGTCCTTCCCAAACATATTGGAAATATACAGTATATTTCAGAGCATTTGTTATAACTGTATCTGCTATAACTGATTTAAGTATTTTTTTCTGGCTTTTTGAATATTTACTGCTTAGCGACTGCATCTTAGCCTGTTTATACAGCTCTGCATTCTATTTAAACTGTTTTTGTGTTGATTAACTGTTTTGCACTCTTAAAAAGTTATTTGTTGCTTAATTTTACCTGTAGGCTAACACACTCAAGTGTGCTAGCCACTTAAAAGCATTTATAGCATTTACTGTCTGTTTTTTCCTTGTCTCTGTAAAAAAAAAAAAAAATCTCTTGTTTTCCCACCTTACTGAACTAGAGTAGTCCAGTTTCAGAGTTGCTGATCCCTGGGCTTTGTTTTTAGTTCCTGTTACTGATCCATTGCCTTATTAGGAAGGAGGGAAGTTTCTTTGCTTACCAGTGGGAGTGGGAAGCACTGAGCAGCCTTTTGTCTGAATTGGTGAAGTTTCAGCCAGAAACTAGTAGTCCATTGGTCGTTTTGGGCCAATTCCTAGCTCCCTTCAGCCCCTGCTATAAAACACGCTAAACGCACGTTTTCCAGCTTGTACCAACTCTGCACAGATCCTCGTGGTGGCCTGCAGAGTGATCCAAGCAGCAGAGAGCTAAAAGAGTGACTTTCTACCAGATATAAGTATTTTTTGTGGCTTTCCCACTGTTATTAAGCTAGCAACTGCATTTCGCCTGTTTTACTGCTACTTTAAGTGATTTCTGCATTTTACACTGTTTATTGCACTTTAAGTTACTAATTGTTGCAAATTGTTTCTGTAGGCTACACACTAAAGTGCGCTAGCTGATTTACAGCATTTATAGCATTTACTGTCTGTTTTTTTCCTCATCTCTGTAATAAAAAAAAATCTCTTGTTTTCCCACTTTACTGAACTAGAGTAGTCCAGTTTCAGAGTTGCTGATCCCTGGGCTTTGTTTTTAGTTCCTGTTACTGATCCATTGCCTTATTAGGAAGGAGGGAAGTTTCTTTGCTTACCAGTGGGAGTGGGAAGCACTGAGCGGCCTTTTTGTCCGATTTGGTGAAGTTTCAGCCAGAAACTAGTAGTCCATTGGTCGTTTTGGGCCAATTCCTAGCTCCCTTCAGCCCCTGCTATAAAACACGCTAAACTGTACTGCTGATCTAACCAGCATATCCTATAACTGAAAAGTTCATCTCTACTTGATTCCCAAGTAGACTATTCTCTATCTGTAAAGCCTAGCACTTACTCCTACAGTACTTGCACCTTGATAAAGCACTCTTATTATAGATAGTACCCCACCAGCCTAAAACCCACTTCCGCCGGAGTCCTTTGAAAGTTCTTTATCTACTACTTCTAGTATGTCGAGGGATCAGTTGCTAGTGTCCTCCCCAGCTCAACTGGTGAACCTGGGAATATTGAGGCAATGTTACAATTGCCTCATGTACACAGACAATCCTCTCCTTCTCCCACAAAACACAAATACATGCGAGAGATGCAACTATACGGCCAAACTGGAGGCTGAGCTCTCTCAACATAGGACTGGCAAGACCAGACAGGAGGAGAAGGTAACCACACACAATACATACCCAGTCACACATGGTACCATCACAACTTCAAATCATACACATACTCACACAAAGACATACTCGGAGGCTCTGATCAAAAATTTACCAAAACAGCAGAGGCCACCAAAGCAGACACCCAAACAACTACCACCTCACGACCCAACACATGCAACACATAGACCACACAGTCAGAGTGTCAAACAGTCACAGCCCTTAAGGCCAAACAAAATGCCAGACACACTTGTCATTGGTGATTCCATAGTCAGACACACTGACGTCCCGCTCACCAGACTGAGTAAGGAGAAGGTCACAGTAGGCTGCCTGTCGGGCGCTAGAATCCGCCACATAACGCAAGCACTCAGGTCTCTCAACAGCAGGTACAAGTACGACTCAGTCATTGTCCACGCTGGTGTCAACGACCTGAGACGTACCTCCTTGGACTACATGAAAGGGACATCGAGGAGCTCTCTGATTATGTAGCCCAGGCAGGTATGACCCTGACCTTGAGCAGTATCCTACCTTCACCTAGAATGATGCCACAATACAGTGATAAGATGATCAGCTTTAATAATTGGCTTAAATTCTGGTGTCATTCAAAGGGGATCCAATGTCTGTCTGCCTGGGATGACATGCTGGACAAGCCACGCTGCCGCAAGGGACGGCTTGCACCTGTCACCCTGGGCTTCCGGATATTGGCAAAGGCTCTTGCCACCCCATAGTGCCTTTTTAGGCAAGGCTCAAATTCTAAACCTACCACCCTAGAACACCAAAAAGAAAAAAAACTAAGGGTAATGCTGCTCAATGCCAGAAGTCTCAATCTCAAGATGCACGCACTCGAGGCCCTTCTCAATATGGAGAACATCGATGTCTGTGCTGTGACAGAAACCTGGTTCAAGGCTCCTGAGAGCACCCCAGCACTAACAGGTTTCACCTCATATCATGCGTTCCGGCCCCAAAATCTGGACAACACCAAGAAAGGAGGGTGTCCATATTCATAAAGGACACCCACACCTCAAGGTTGGTGGCAACGCACGATGCATCGGAGACCATCCAGGTGCAATTAACCATAGGCAAGACTGCTCTGCAATTTGTAGCATGTTACAGGCCACCCTCTCAAACTCAGGAACCTCACATGGCCTTCCTGAAAACATTGGAGGGATAAATGTATCTCCAAACACCATCATACTAGGTGACTTCAACTACCCTAATATAGACTGGGAACACTACTCAAGCCCGAACACTCTAACCCAAAGATTCCTGGAGTTCATAAACTCAAATGCCATGGAACAACTAGTCACCATCCCCACAAGAGGTGAAAACATACTTGATCTCATCATCACGAACATGGGATCAAAATGTTCAACACCGAAGTATACCCCTCACTGGTGAGATCAGATCATAAACTAATCTCGCTGGAGGTCCTCATCCCGCCCCACCTGAAACAAAAAGACCACAGTGAAAAACTTCTCAAAAGCCGATTTCACACTTCTAAAAACTAGTGTGGTCTCCTTTAAGGCCCCTGAGCCAGTGGTAAACATTACTCAAACCGCTGAATCACTTACAAATGCCTTCTACCAGCACCTACAGGACTGCATGGATCAGGCAATCCCAAACAAAACTAAGACTCTCTGTACCAAAGGCAAGCGTCCAGTCTGGTGGACCCCAGCCATAAACAAGCTCTACAACAAAAGGAGGAAGCTACTACAAGATAGAGCAAAATCCTTGAAAGGTAAGACGCCTTTGATCATTATAAGTAAAAAACTAAGAGCTCTCATAAAATCATCCAAGGCAAATTTTGAGAGAAAAATCGCCAAGGACTCTAAAGACAATCATAAGGCCTTCTTTAGCTATGTTAGAAACCTAGGAGGAAACTCCCAGATATGCTCAGAATTAGTTCAAAATGATGTGAAAATTACTGAACCTACACACATTGCTAACATACTGGCTGACAGGTTCAGTGCAAACTTCTCCCCCCTCCCCAAAAGGAGAGATATATATTCCAGAGGATTGTAGCCCCCCAAACATCTCCAATGCCCAGGTGAGAACTGCCCTCACTAAGGCAAAAAACACAGCATCCATGGGACCGGATGGTGTCCCCGGCTGTGTGCTTCATGAACTCAACGAGGAATTAAACCCACAGTTAGGACAGCTGTTTAATCTTAGCCTCACCTCAGGATACATTGCCCAAGGAGTGGCGACGGCGACTGTGGTCCCACTTCATAAGGGCGGTGCCTCCACAGACCCTGGAAATTACCGCCCCATTAGCTTGACAAGCCTTATCTGCAAAGCCATGGAGAGGATCATAATGGAACTCATAAATAAAGACATAGGGAACTTGCAGACTTTGGATCCAACCCAGTTTGGCTTTGTCAAAGGCAGATCCTGCCTCTTAAACTTGGTTGACTTTTTCGAGACAGTCACCAAGGCCATTGATGAGGGAAAGGCAGTCCATACATCCTACCTTGACCTGGCAAAGGCCTTCGACACAATACCCCACTCAGGTATCATCGAAAACTCATCAGCTTGAATGTAAACCCATACATCACAAGATGGGTTGCAAACTGGCTAGCGACAGAACCCACAGGGTCAGAGTTGCTGGAGCCATGTCAGACTCAAAGCCTGTCACAAGTGGTGTCCCACAGGGCTCAGTCCTGGGTCCACTCTTGTTCGGCATCTACTTTTCTGAAGTACAAGCAAACACAGGAGGGTTATGGCTGACAAAGTTTGCAGATGACTGCAAACTGGGCCATAGTCGAAAACACATCTGACACAGATATCCTCCAGAAGGGCCTCACAGAAATGGATAACTGGTGCCAGAGCCATGGCCTGAAGTTAAACGCCAAAAATGCATAGTCATACCCTTCGGGAAAAACAAGGTTACCCCTAGCTACCATATAGATGGCAATCCACTGAGCACAGAAAAGTCATCAGGGATCTGGGGACCCAAGTTGACAGTAGCCTTCGTTTGACACTCATGTTGCTAAAGTAGTTAGGAAAACCTTCTATATCGCCCACCTGATCATGAAGGGATTCACATCTAGATCAAGGGAGGTCATCGTCCCCTGTACTCATCACTCATTAGACCTATGATTGAGTACAATGCCCGTTCGAATGTATCTGACCAGACACCTGATGCAGCTTGAAAGGCCCCAAAAGTTCCTCACCAAAAGGATAAAGGGTCTCAAAAATATGTCTTATGCTGCCCGACTGAAAGAACTCCAGCTCTATTCAGTCTCATACCGCTTGCTCAGAGGTGACCTGTGCCTGACATATAAGGCCATGTCAAACCCAGATTTGATGAATATGCTTCACCTCAAAAAATCTAGATCCCTCAGAACCACAAGGGCGGGAGACTTAAACCTTGACACGGTTATAAATAGAACGTGCTGGAGGGACAGATTCATCACCCAGAGACTCCCTATGCTGTGGAACAAAATCCCGGTACATGTGAGGCAGAGCACCTCGCTGGCCTTGTTCAAGAGGAATCTTGACCAATGGATGGGAGATCGCAGATATACCCCAGGGATTACTTCAGTGTCACTGCTTGACAGAGGCACAGAAAAATGATAGGCATTGTTTTTATTCAAACTAAAGGGGTGGCGAAAGCCACATAACTATGGGCTAGGCTTATAAATGCCCTTGGGCAGATAGCCTAGTATGAACCTATGAACCTATGAACCTAAGATCTTCTCTACTTTTTGTTCCTATTTGTGCAACTGTTTTGTTTAGCTGATTAAGATTATATCCTCTGTCCACAAATCTAGTTGTTAATTCTGCTGTTTGTCTGGAATATTCTGTTGGAGCTGAACAAATCCTTTTCAGGCCCATATATTGTGATTTGGGAATGTTGCTGATTATGTTGCGGTGGTGGGAACGTGTTGCATGGAGAATCGTATTATACTGTGGAAACTTTCTGTGTATTGTTGTTGCTAAGGTATGGTCCGGTAATCTATTAACCGACACATCCAAAAATACAATTTCATTATATCCAATATTGACTGTGAATTCTATATCAAATGGATTGCTGTTAAGATATTCCACAAATTTAAATAATACATCCCTGCTCCCACGCCACACTAACCAACAATCATCCAAGTACCTTCGCCATATGTCCATATATTCCATGTAGATGTTCCGCTGAGAATCATATATGAAGTGGAATTCATAATATCCCATAAAAAGATCGGCATAAATCGGGGCAAAAGACGCCCCCATAGCTGTCCCCTTAATTTGCCAAAAGGGGTTACCTTCAAAATAGAAGATGTTTTTTTGTAATACAAACTCAGTTAGTTTGATAAGAAAGTTGTTAAATCCTGTTGAATATAATTTTGATTCTTTTAGCCAATATGTCACAGCCAAAATGTCAGCTTTATGTGGGATACTAGTATATAAAGATGTTACATCTAATGTGCATAATAGCCAGTCTTCCTCCAGTTGAGAATCTTCAATAATGTTCAGGAATTGTGTTGTGTCCTGGATGCGTGATCTAATCATAGGCAATAATGGTTTAAGATACTCAGTCAAAAAAGCAGATAAAGGCTCAGTTAAAGACCCACGACCTGACACTATCGGTCTGCCTGGTGGGTTATTAAGATCTTTATGTGTCTTACGTATTAAGTAAAGGTATTGCGGCATTGGTTCTGAAACTTTAAGTTGATTGGCCACTTTTTTTTCCGTAAAAATGTGCATTTTTAAATTGGAGTTGGATCCACTACC